>NW_019213487.1:279905-304599 GCF_002532875.2 Varroa jacobsoni
ATAAATAATGATAACAATTATTAGGAAATTATGGTTCGTTATAAGTATTCTATAATCATATGTAAGGAATCGAATAATCTCAATTCTTTAAATCTTGGCCGTGATCGGCCTCAAGACGAAATTTCGACATTTATTGTTGTTCTTTCTTTGCCGTGGTTCGCTTCTTGTTTACAGGATGCAATACTGCAGCCACTGCTAACCGGATAGCCCTACTATATTCTCAAGAAGGAATCGATAACAAAATAAAAGGAAACAGGACAAAATTGTACTGAAATTTTCATATTCAGATGATACCACAATCTATGTTTTTGTCGTTACTAGAGATTTAGTTGCTTACCGTATATCTCGCTGCCTATCTTTGATCCCATTTTTTTTGGGTTGTCCGTTCAGCTGCGCAGTAATAGTAGACCTATTGACCTATATAGTAATTGAGTAGACCTATTGACGGCAGTGCTCAGAACTCTAGCGGAGCGAACAATTCCCTTGCTACAAAATACGACATAACAACAACAAGAATCGAAAGTGTTGGTCCATTTAGTTGGGCCGGGTAGCGGATTTCTCACATAGCTTTAGCTTGTCCTGTCGGCGCCAAGCTACGATTATGTCTGTCTATATGGCTGTATGCCTCTACCTATATGATATTCTTGTTGTGACAAAGAAACAAAACCTGCCCTGTCGACGGCCTGCGTAATACACGCAAATTAATTGTCGTATGTAATAGACGAAGATTTTGACAGTGTTTATAGAAATTGTTTTTATTTCCCAATTATACTGTTATCAAATTCGCCCGATGTGTTTAAAGTAGTCGTGTGATTTATTTGTATCGATAGGTGGCATTATACGTTGCGCCTATGTCTAAGAGAAAAGTAAGCCGTAATTTTCGTTACGCCTTTATTACCCAATACGTACGTTATGGAATATTGAAAACAAGCGGATTAAATATTTAAATTTATCAAACGGTTATACATTGCAATTGTGCATTGAGGAGAGCAAAGATGATGCTAGACGTTTGCAATGGAATATCCAGGGTTGCAGGGCTGGCAACATAATTTTCGTTTGGCAATAGTTTTCATTTGACATGGTGCGGAGAATAGTGTTCATCGCTATGTTCGCTTTGTTTTTGTTGGCTAATGATTGATAGACTGCAAATGCCTGTCATCTGCTCGACGGTTTTTACATTGATCGTATTTTAGATACGATGCCCATCGGAAATGCCCCGGAAAGTAGGTGGCAAGCGAAAAGGGTATCGATGTTCCTATCGTTTAAAGCCATCTAGCCTTGAAAATGCTTTCAAAAATCGTATCTTACTGTTTATGGCGAAAATAGACTTTAACAACTGTCGAACTTAGAAACAAATTTACAGTTGACAGCCACCGAATTTCCACTTTACGTTTGAATTCAAACTCGCAGAGGTTACTGTTGTCTTTCAAGTAGAAGTCACTATAAGGTAGGATATTTATGTTGTTTGTTGACGACAGCTGCTTGACAAACAGTTACCCGGGTAGGTTTCATGTAAAAGTATAGCTGTCTGAATTCGTTCATGGACTCGTCTAGTAGACAAGGTTAGTTAATCGCGAAAGCAATCAACCTATCGGACCGTTACATCTAAGTAAGCCATGCTTCCATAGTATGAGCATTCCCATAGATTGTCCTACAACTTTGGAGCCGACAAGGAGAACATCAATTTAACTTTCTATTTTAAGGAACTTTAACGGCCATGATAATACTTTTCAGTTGGAAGCGGTATTGTTTTGGCACGGTGTATCGTTTGTCTGCTTCGTCCTCTCTGTTATCTATATGAAAGGACTACAAAGAAGGGCATCGGACAAAGATCCCGCTCACCTACTAATCCGGTTGTGTACGGATGATTGCATATTATACGCACCTTATGTTGATACTACTTGGTAAGATCTGGCTTAGCAGCCTTCAATCAATAAGGATAGTAACACCCGATTTTTTTACAGTTGTCTAAGAAAACTGTAACGGACAACTGAAAGATGTCAACGAACCACGAGGTTCACTCGTTTTCGTGATACACAAAAGACTGAAGTACTTCGGGTTTTCTGAAGCTGTTATTACAGAAATGCAACACTTTGGAGCGTATCCGAAAGCACGGTCCTTGTACGGTTGAATACATATCGTATATCGACTAGCGTTATTATAAAAACATTTACGTCTGTATTTACATAGATCTGGAAGTATCTTGTCGTTCTTCGGTAGCGATTTTTATACGATCTAAGTATATATAAAATTTATTCGTAACAAATACAACAAAACAGCGTCCGCTACAAAATCCGACGCTATCTTGAACGTGCATTAAAGCCGCGCCTAGGCTGAGGTTCCATTTAATGTCCTCTCTACAAATATATATACACTTATTGTTTGCTTGGATTTTGTATGATGTGCAACCGCTTGCCCCTGCAGTGGCCCCGTATCTTTGATGTAGATCACAAAATGAACTAAACGCGGCGTCCTCCAATAGCATTCAGTACGCAATGTGGTTCATGTTGCTTATGCACACGTATGTATATAATATTCAATGGGCAAAAAAAATTCGCAGTTCTGCAGAACTTTATCCTCCTGCTAATGTTGCCTGAGGTGCGAAAAAAATGTGTAATTTGATTGGATAAGTTGTTGTTATTTTACCACGGGCGTTGTAACACGCAATGGCAAGTTACAACAGCATTTGAAACACAATATTTATTAACTATTATTTCGGATGAAAAAAATTCGACCTATCGGTAATTTATCGAGTGGAAGTTCTCAATTGGTCTGCTCTTCTTTACCTATTTATATCTGTTACACACTCTGACAACTGGATACCTCAAAGAAGCGCCTGTTCATCTGTCGAGCTATATCTAGCTAACAAACTTATTTAAGCAAGGGAAATTCCCGATCTAATTTAATTCTGTCGGTTCTATAAACTATTATTACTTCTGCAATGGTCTTGTCCACCTGAAAAAAATGTACGTTCATACAACTTCGACGATGACCAGCGAAGTAAAAAGTTCAATGTCTGGATTTACGGATGACGACGCCACTGTTTGTAATTTTAGCATTTTTCATTACTAGATGGCTGCGGCCATCTCTACTGGCAGATATATAAGTTGAAGAGCGGAAACGTTGCTCCACGGTTAACCATTGGCCGCAGCTCAACTTAGAAGCACCACTAAGATTGCGTACTATGATATCAAGAAATTGAATCGATAGCTTTGTACTAGTCTGCCATCTATTCCCACATAATGTATATATAAATTAACAGAAGATAATAATGTTTGATTTAATCTGCAATACGTACAGGTAGCCAACGCAAGAACGGACCAAATCAGGCAATCAATTAGATAGGATGAGTTTGTTACCGTTGGTCCAGAAATACGCTTTTTATGTCCTCGATGATGACGCTAAAATGATTGGCGTTGCATTGACATCATCGCTAACAGAGAAAGAGCGTCTTCTAATATCTCTCATAGCGTTCAGATAGGAACAGAAGTTTACTAACTGGAAAATGGACACCTCAGATGTGAAGCGTCACCAAAGTGCGGTAATGTATTTTGTTAATATATAACCAGAACATTATTGCACCACATACTGCAAGATTGCTCGTTACTACTGTTTTCTCTTTATATAACTGTCACGTAAACCATCGGTAGCCATCTTGAGCAAACTGAATAAAATTAAATTTGACCTACCGTAACAGTGCCGCTTGTTGGTCGGGACAGCCCAACAAATTTCGCAGCTTGACATCACAGCTATAAGGAAATCCGCTGAGGAAACTGCTAATCGTGATGATGGTGCCTGGCTTGACGAATATATGCTGAGCGCGTTTTCTCATGAATTACGTATATATATGTATATATATATATATATATATATATATATATATATATATATATATTGCGGTACAGACTTAACGCTGCATAACGTACAGATTTAAGTGCATTAAGGCACTTCGATTCTTTGTTCGCTTTTTTTTCTGTGTACGCCCGCCAGTTCAACGTATATTGCCTCTATACAATTTTGCGCAGAGGGCAAAGTCGTTGATGATTGAGGCGACGGCTTACGAATCGCACCAACATGATTAGCGTTGTCCTCTGAATCCTGATCGAACGTCGAGGGAAGACAATTTGCCGAAGCCGAAGTACTTGCCTAGCGATCGTGGTGGCAATGATGGTGTCGATGCTCATGAATAACACTGATCATGAAACAAATGTCAAGAGTTGAAGTACGTTCAGGCAGAAATCTGACGGGATTAGGCAAACGAAGAAACCTCTGGGCCCCGGACCTAGAAAACATTTGCCGCTCCGAAGTTCCCTTCGTCACCGCAAAAGGCCCAGTAGACAATATGCGTCATAGAATGTGCATCTCTAAATCAAGTGTTTCGCGCCCATCCCACTCCGCTGTTTGTTTCTATGCATCTTTATTACACTCGTTAGATCGATAGAGATTATCACGATGTACAACGAATAGTTAACCTGCTAGCTAAATGCTCGATATGGTTTTCCTTAACGAAGATAAAAACGAAGATAAGGTAGGTACCATGCATACTTAATTGAGAAGAGAATTCAAAAGAAAAAAAAAGGATAATTCATCACTGAATAAAGACGACCAACCATTATCGTTTTATCGTCTCTCTTCTTCGAGAAGTGTTTTGCCGCCATATTTACACCACCGATCGGCTAATGTCGTGCCGTTTTGTTCTAGTTTTCATAGCCAGTTTTCTCGTAACGATAACTTGCGTCTGCAATATACGCTAGAAGTTTTTGGAGCTGCTCTGCCATGTAGAACATGCCACTCCATAGCATTTCATCGGCTCATCAAATGGATTTCACACAGAAGTTGTCCAACGGAAGTTATCAGTCTGAGTTCATAATAGTACTGGACATTGGCGGAAACCATGTATTTATATGCAGTACTAATAGCAATGAACATAATCGAATAATTAAGAGCTAAAGGTATTTGTAATAAACTATAATCATTATCATAAGTGTGTTACTCTTTTTATATCGCATCTAAAGGCAATATGTTTTTAGACATACTGCTAGTGCGTGTTACCAAATCATGTTAATCTTTAAATTTCTTTGTTTTGTGTTTGTTGTGGGTTTAAGCAAAAAAAAAAGTAACAGAAAAAATAAAGCTAAAAGATAGCGACATCAGCAAGACGAAAAATCGAAGTGGTGGTTGGGCGAAGCCGTAATATCTGGTTCTGTAATGAAATTATTCCAAGTACGATTTTTTTTTATGGCCGTTCTGTCTACGCATCCTGGGCAGTTGTGCGGTAGAGGCCAATGCTACGATGGTTGGCATATCTGACTGCGTTTTCTGCCCCGTTTATCAGACCGCGGGACGGCAAGTGCGGGCTCAGGATCTGCCGGCGCCGATCATCAGGGAACGTGTGCGTTATTCTGCCATGGGAACTTTTGCTCCTTTACATGTAGAAGTAAATGTTCTGTTGTAAATGTTTATGAAATCCTATATAGACGGTAAAGAGAGAGTATATTCAAGATATCGCACAGGCAACTGAGGCGATTCTGGTGTGTTGTAGATATCAAAATGTTCAATCAAAGTTAGTGTTTTTTGAGAAGGGATACCTTTCTAAATATGACCAACGTCGCAATTCCTACGTAAATAAAAGTGTGATCTTCTCCATAATGTAAAACCATACTGTATGGTATCGATTCATAAAAAAAATTCATAGTTCAGTTAATTTATCGTTCCTTTGTGAACGGCAGATAAATGTTTTTACTTTCTGCATGATTTTTGTCTATAATATGTCATTTCCTTGAAGGACGAAAGCAAATTTGGAGACGGATACCCTGTAGAAATACATGTGATATCTATAGATGTGAAACGCCATAATCCGATCTCGTAAGTCCTCTTAGGTGACTTTCTTGGCAAAGCAGTTGCTTGTTGTTAATTACGTTCTCAATAAATTATAATATAGATATTGATTTGTTGCTGTCTGCTTCGATTGGTGCATAAAGCAATATGTAAACTCTTATTTAGCATCACTGTTGAAGCCGATGCTCTAGACACACCCCTTCGAAGAGGACAAGTGGACAAAGTAGTTCCTATTGCTTCCGTTTGACTAAGGTACTTCTTCACCTACCTTCCAATAGTTGCTTGACCAACTGAGCTTCTAGTCACCATCTATATGAATAGTATAGTGTACAAACGAACCGAAGGTTTTAATGGGTTCGGGTTCTTCTTCGTTGAAAATCTCGATAGAGTATTAGTTGCCCTTACATTGCACAGTGTCGTTTAAGTTATCCGTTCGTCTTAATTTGCTTTTTGCTACTTTGTAGAATAAGGTAGACCATCTAAACGTTGTATCTGATCTATACCCACTAACAGCAATGTATTGCCGAAGCGTGCGTGAAAAACTGTGCCGTAGAATAGATTGTTACATGTGTGATCCTCAGTCGGATGTTGGATTTGTTTCATTTGATGGCGTACACTTGGTTTGAGGTAGCTCTGAGAGGCGTGACTTCACGGTAAGGATAGCCTGCGAAAGGTGTCGAAAAAAAATGCGGCGACACTTTTGCGTATATGGCATGAGCTAGCAGGGAACGGGGTGATGAGTTTCCACAGCCTTTGCCTATGCTAACATAGGCCACAACTATCATTCAAGCGGCTCGTTTACTCCATGTGTAACATCTCGTCAATATGCAACCTCAAATAGTGCAAGATTCGAAGTTCGATCATACAGCTCTATCAACCAGACCGATGCCCTACTATCTATATTTCTTCTCAGACAGATTCAGACAGAACGGAATTCGCCCTATGACGAAGTATGTGAAACAAGGGATCGCTTATTACTGCTTTCATGCCCGAAGCTTCCATCCGCTCTAATGAGTGTCTACAGGCTTGTCGCAGCCACTGGTTCTAGATAGCTTATCTAAATCAGGTGTATGAGAAATTCGAAATGAAAATGCGGCAATGAAAATTTTCAACTTCCGACAAGAAAAACCGGCTTGCTATCCGCTAGCGCTTACCTTGTCGTTTGTTTATAAGAATAACGATAACGCCATTTTTGAAGCAAGCATAATAATTAAAATTTCAATCATCTCCTCTCCAATAACTGAGTGATGACAAACTATGCAAATGTATAGGATATTATTGTACGTTCGAAGAGATAGCCGTGCTGCTATATCGATCGGGCCAAAATACCATTTAGTCATCCAGTGGAGGAATGGCTGGTCTTGCAAAGGCATCGATATTCACACAACGGGCTCTGGATATCTAACTGCCTGCACGTACGTGCTTCGAGAAGCGAGAATTTTTATTTCGCTGTACTTGTGGATTTTTGACCCGCCCCCCGCCGCGTCCCTTGCAGTCGCTCGTGCGGACGATCTTTGTTTATGTGCCAGCTGGTTCCTCTTCGATACTATTTGTTACGTGGCTCTCGGCTGACAAAACTCAACTTTTTTAAAGGAAATTCAAAGTGAAAGAAGAAGATGCACATGTCTACAATTTGATTGTTCTCGGATCACAAATTATCATCATCACCACCACCGTCAGCATCACTGCTGTTGTCGTCTGCTCTTTGCTGGACAGCTTTCCGTGCGAGCCGAAGTAAGCGCATCAGTAGATGGATGAACTAAGCCGTTGTTCTCTATGTAAGTGTGGTTTCTTTTTCGTGTTTGGCGTTGTGGTACACGATGTGTCCGTGGAAACTTCTCTGCCGGTAGTCGAGCAAGTCACCCTATTATTGTTGTTGGCATGGTTGTCGTCGTCGTCGTCGTTGAATTCGTCAAGCAATGAAAAATTATTAAGTGCGGGCGGAACGTGATCAATGATCTTTTGGATTTAGTTCCACTCTACTCAATGTGATAAACTAACGCCTATGATACATACCTTTAGGTACTACGTAACGGGTTTCAAACTCATCGTTTCAACTGTGTAGAGTATGCGCAGAACTCAGTTATCGCAGTTGATTCTGCCCGTTCAACGTTTGACCTACACACATCAACGATTAGCGACCAGCCAGAGATTATTTTGGATTTAGACGTAAGCTATGAAGCAAGCCTTCGGTACGGGTTACCTCACTGTTTTTTTTTTTTTTATTACAATACATCTTACGGGCGGGCGTTATTGGTCCATTGCCATAATCTTTAGACTGTGTACATTGCTCGCCTATTTTATTTGTCTCTCTTGTGTTCTTCAGTAACGCATCGGAAACGCGCCATTTACATTTGACCACCGACCACCCCGAGATGCTTATCCGAACGTATCCTGCCATAGATACGCTCGTACGATTACTTCGACGTTCCAGTTTGTTGTTGGCTGCGTTACAACAATCGCGAGTATCTATCGGCTTTGCTGATAATGGACGTCGCTCCTGGGACTTCGCTACGAAGACCCTCGTTGTTAAAGCTTACTCGCTTATTCCTTTATTTCTCGTGTGTGTGTGTGTGTGAGAATTGATTAACAGCGTTGCAACAATAACGCCGGACCACTGATAAGTCAAGTTAACAAAATAAATCCAGTTCACTAGGAGAACTCTTCCGGACTAGGAGTCAGTCATGGAACGTCCAGCACCCAAGCAGGAACAATTGTGCGTATCTACTCGTCGGTCTTCTGGCTTAACATTGCCAGTTAATTGTGCACACAGATTTGCCGCAAACATCGCTAGTGCACTGCAAGGCCACAAGGTAGGACGCAAGGCATGTAGTAATCGTTGCTTGAGTCGTCTACCGACTGGCCAAATTACGCCGACCGCCGATGGTTGTGGCAGATAAATCAGATGTTGCTGTTGTTGTTACTTTATCTCTCTCTCTCTCTCGTTCTGATCGATGTGCGTTTGTTGGTCCTCCGTCTAAAACAAACCCGATCCTTCTGGTGCTGCTGTCCCTTCGCCGCCAGTCAGTTATAGCCTTTGTTGTAGATGTATCCACCAAGCGGCAGAAAAGCATCAGAGGGATTGTCTTACCGCTCTGTGATATATGAACGCGTGTGGATCGATACGGTAAGAACAAGGCAGATGGCAAGTCACTAGCTGTCTCGCTAGTGGCAAAATCATCGTCATCGAGCTTGACATGGTTATTCCCTGTTGGGATGATTAGTTAACTATAGAAAATAGTACATTTTTCATGGCATGCATAAGATGTTCTATGTCTGCATGCACGTACGTCGTAGGTATGCGCGGTGAAGTCCATTCGAAACAACAGCGAGGGCAGCAGCTGCGAACGCAACGATCGCGTGAAGGATCGAGTTAAGCAAAGCTATCGTGCCTTGTGAAGTTCGTCGACGTATTTAGAGTAGCTGAGTGAAGAAGTGTGCCGCCATAAATCGATTTGTCTACTCGAAAGTCTCGTCCTTATCTGCTCAAAGGGCGTACCATATGTGAGTAGTCGGCCACACGACAATGGACATCGGATCCTCACGCATTTGTACTTTGTGAGGACGAGTTAAGTTACGCCTTATTATACCAACCAGTAAATGCGTGGTTCATCTAAGAACTAACTTATCAAAAAATATTTGCGACGTTCAATATGGAGATACGCTAAATTTCAGAGAGTCCAACATGCACTAAACAAGCGGTTTTCCAAGATATGAATTCTAAATCTCAAAGTGCACTCTGACGGTAAACTTTCAAGTGATGGTAAAAGTAAAAAGATTTGCTTCCATGTTTCTTATTATTACTTCCCCTGAGTAAACGCAGCTGGAGATTTTGGCCGGTGTATACTACCTGCTACAACTACCCTGTTCAGGTATAATTGAATATTCACAGTTGGTTTTACAGAGCCAGGGCTATATAAGCGCAGGGTGAATGACTGTGAAGTATGCCTGCTAATCGACGACAGAGTTGAGTCGTCCGTTCCGTATTAGTGACAACGGATGCGCGGCGATAAAGATACGTAGGTGAGCCGATTTATCGGGTGATTTGTTTTTTATTATTATTACGTATTATTATTATTATTAGTACGGAATTAATGCTCGTCGAGGCCGCATAGGTACGTTCAACAACTTGGGCGTCTAGGTAAATATCGCGAAGAGGGTTTCCGACCAATTGCGAAGTACCATCTGCAGGGTACGTCCCGAGTATAGTTCAGTTTGAACACACAAAGCATGGCTACGTAGGGCCAAATCTAAAAGCGTCTCTACGATCGTTTCTCTCCGACGGGAGCGGACTCGTTCGTGCAGGAAGAACGAAAAGACATTCGAACGGACTGCGAGTTCCAAGCTCGAACTGCTGGACGAGCTGGAAGTCAAATTTTAATTCAGCGTATTTCTAGCTAATGTTCCTAGCTAAGGCCACAAAATCCGTTACTTTCGCATCACAGCGACTAGAGTCGCTGTGATCTAGAATCGCCAGGTTAGTCGATTGTTATAAGCCCCTGTGCTGGGCAACGACCGCTTTCGGTGGTACACCCAGCAAAGAAAGAACACATGTCGGGCACAACAACGCGCAAACTCCGTAGGTTATAAATGTTAAGTCCTGGTAACAAGCCTCAGACGTGCTGACAATGTAAAGTTTGGGGACCGCGACGCGAATTCCCAAATCTCTATGCCCGCCATTAAACAAACCCTCAGTGTATCAATCAAGACACATCAACTTGCTACTTTTTTCTAAACAGCGGTAACACAAGTGCTGCGAAAAGCATGAACGGTTCACCCTCAACGAAGGCAGACTATGTCGGACCAGTCTGAGGAAATCACGACCAGCCTTGCTAATACTTTGGTATTTCTGACGTGTCAACAGGGCCTCCCACACGTGAATAACGTACACCGGCTGCAGTTTTCGCCGGATAAAAGAATATAGATTAAAGCACTTGAGTCGATACGCGGCTGCAATGTGCGCCCTCTCGCCGGTAAAAACCAGTCCAGTACGTGCCCTCTTATTCCATTGGATCTGTGAACGAGAATCTATCCTACTGGAAAACGCACGAGCACGACTAAGTACTGCCATGGTAACAGGATGTGCTTCGGAACAACGGAAGCTCTGGATGTATGAGCCTGCTACACTATGCAGAACATCTCCAAAGCCCGTCGGACGCCAAAGGTTATACGACTCATCAGTCGCCACGCGCACGAAGAGATCCAAACAGTGTGACTTGAAGTTATATCCACCAGGTGATAAAGGGTACCGGCCGCCGGATAAAGACATCCATGCTGGACAAGCGTAGGTAACTTAAAATCAATCAAATATTATGGAACAAATAACTAAATGTAGAGCGTAGACCTGCTCGTTCCTGCCAGCCAATGATACAGCTAAATACATTCGCTTAACACCATGAACGAAGCGACGCACACGACGCATAATGAAGATTGCAAAATAGCAGCGTGCATAGTAAAACAATAAATAGCGCTATGCAGCGTTATCGTGCGATTATCTAACATTGCCCCATTTGGTTATCGCCGTTCATACGCACGGAGATGTTTGCCGTAAAAGACTGCCACCGTATTCTGTTGTGGTCAATCTCTTTACCGCTACTGCCGGTACCAAGCTGACGCATTCGACTTTACTGCATCGATTCCTCAGTCTGTCTATAGACTGATCCCCTCAACGTGACACTGTATTGTAATATCCGATGGTATCAGGAGAACTAAAAAAAAATGGCCATTACGACAAGGAAAGCAATAGATAATTAGTTTTGTCCAGCTGTAAAAGAAGCGGCTTCAATCTCTTTCGACGCAGATGTTCCTACCACGAGGACGATTGCACACGACCAGCGATGGTTTCAGGCAGCTAGGTCGAATAGCCCGTTGAAACGTCTGTGACTCTAAATAATTGCGGCAGCCGCAGTGCAAGGTCGTAAAGAAGAACCTAGAAAGACACCGAGGCCAAACAAAAAAAGCACGTCAAAAGAAATGACTGATGTAGTTCAATTGCGTGCACAACGATGACATATGATGTACGCCAGGCCATGGCGAGACTACTACCGATGGGGTAGATTGAGTAGACAATAACACTAATGAAAGGACGGAAAACAACGAATTATTGTTCGGGGTACAACAGGGAACGAACGGGTACAACAAAATGTCCCTATAAGAGATCATTGCGCAACGAACGCAACCGTACATATATATATTATATATAAACGGCGCCGTTTTACTCCCCTATGCACCTCATAAATTGTCGCGTCTATTTGCCTCTTCGAAGAGACTTTATACGAAATTTCCATATATTCCATTCACCTAGAAATCACTCAATCTAACATACACAGAGGCATACTTATGCAGACAAAGCGAACCTGGGTCGCAGCTGAGCTGGGTCGCAGCTGAGCTGTCGATCAGGTGGACATCTATTGGAAGATTGCAGTTTTTTATATGCTACATTTTTCCACTATAAAGTGTCGAACGAAAATGAAGAATTTTACATCGACTAATTAATCAACCAAGGATCTGTGTTCTCTATTCGGCAAGATAATCCGTTGCTGGATTATTATCGGCCTGAATGTCGTTGCTTACAATCGCCATATCTGTGATAGTTATTCATACTTAAAGTGGCAGTCAATAGCACTGGCACCGTTATCAAGCAATCCATTTTTTTGCGTAAATGAGAAAAAAAAATTCGACATATTTCTGGTGGGTAAATGGGCTGACATAAAGAGAGATCTGAGCGTAAAAAAAGTCAGGATATTTCAAAGATAAATATAAAACAAATTCTTACGTTTAGCATAGCTTATTACGTTTATTTTTCCACAGGAAAATAAAGTATGAGGTCATCACCTGCGACGATGATACAGCATTTTGTCAGTAGACCCGGGGTGAGCTCCGGAGCGTCTCTCCAGCCTCCACCACGTGTCATTTCCGTCGGGCCTGATTCCCCTCAGCAGCAACTGCAGGGCACACTCACGTACAAGAGTCCATACGAGGAGAGGTAGGTTGTTCTTATTATTAAATAAAGAGTTTACTTTTGGTTAACACATGGAATACGGTTATTTCAATGATAAAAAAGAAACAACTTTGTTTCGGCATCTAAAATTAACAACTGGGTTAGAAGGTCCATCGTTTCATCTTATTTGGGACGAAATCATATCATCATAAATTATTCTATCTCAATCACCCATTGTACATCAATCTCACATATGGATAGCTATTAGCTAGTTGTTGCCATTGTGCCATTCTATCCTACAATATCTTTCGAAACTAATTTTGTTTTTTTTATTTCATATTATAATACCGTGTCACCATAATGTTACTATTATTTTATGTCATCCTTATATATTTTCTTTTCTTATCACACGTATTGTACATACTGTTTCACTTTCTTTTTCCTCTTATTATGATCATTCTTGTTAGTATCATGCTTTTATACTACCCTTTCATTACTTCTCAATGTTTATATCGTTTCCTTTGCGCTAGTTAGTCGTTATGGCACTCCGTCATAACGGGATCAGCATTTTATCGCTACAAACAGCATTTTTTCATGTTCCTTTTCATTAGAACCATTCGGTTACCATCACTATTTTCTATTATGTTTGTATCGGCCTATATGTGTCTCTTCTATGTTTGTACCTGCAATCGACTACTATTCTCCAACAAAATAATACGTTTCGCTTGACAGTGAGGCAATAGCCAAGCGTAATGTCATAGAACAGCAATAAGACTACGTACAAATATATCACTAGATTCTAACAATCACGTATATAATACACTGCTGGCAAACACCCCGCTTTTCACCCCCCAGCTTCCAGCTCGGTTCCATGCTCTAGTCTGACCAGTTGGGTTTGTGTTTCATTCTATGCCGTTTCCGGATTGTTGCTGGGGCGCCGGTAGCACCGCGATCCACATAACAAACAATGGTGATACACCGAACACCTTGACGGCTCAAGCTACTTCCGTTTTCATTGTTACTGCCGTTAGCTCTAAACCAGTATCTCTATTTTTTGCATCTTCTCACTCTGTATCGCTGACATGACGAAAATGAAAGAATTACGACTTTTCGATGTTGATGACGATTTCTCCTGTCCACGATAGCGGCACGTTCCTCAGTTTGCGTATGTCATCACCCATTACCATAAAGCTGTAATGCTGCCACCCCAGTTGGCCATATGCGCCTAGTATTTTTATACGGGCATCACCCAGAGTCTAGCTTGTACGTCTACGCTACATCGTCTTTTACGTTACGCGTTCAAGCCAAAGGGAAGTACTAGCTAGGAGTAGGAACCGAGATCGACTTGCTATTGGCGTTGCCGTGTTAAATCTTCAAATGATGATATAAGACTACAACCCCGACTAGATAATTGCAGTCTAGTTGTTGTTGTTGCTGCTGCAGCTGTTACTTTCGTTGTTGTCTTCCTACACAGCACACGCGGCTTAGGGGATGCGGACACGACATCGCTTTATCAGTTCGTGTATTACTGGTCCCTAGCAAGCATCAGTAGCTATAGTCTGGCCAGCAGCAGCAGCAGCAACAGCAGCGGACATGGCAAACGCCAGCGCACCGGTCACGATAGCCTATCACGACAATCGCTAATCGCCATCGCCGTCGCTGCCACCGTGAGCGACGGCGATGACGATTGCTCTCTCTTGTCCTTATCGATGCGCATTTACGCGTCCCCCGCCCAAAACCAGCCCAACTCGACAGATCAGGTTCTGGTCCTGCTGCAACCGGTATCATTGTCTCTATCGGGGCTCGTCGGTCCGCCTCGTCTCATGTCGACCTGCGCGTGTTACTTATAGGTATGGCGTCGCTGTTGTCGTCGCTATTCACGATGCTGATGATAGTGTTGTTGTTGTTGTTGTTCGATCTAGCGATGTTGCGTCGGTGGTCAGGTAACGATCTAAATTCAATCGACCCGGATAAAAGCAGAAGCCATTGTAAGGCATGCATTTGTTCCGTTGTGTATTTTTAGCTTCAAAACGATGTTTGGCCTCCGGTTTAGTTGTCTAATTTTAGGTAACTGTCAAGGTTGTAATTCCCATTGTCTTGTGTAGTTCCTAATCGTACACGTAAATGACCTGCAGATCTTTATTCGGACTAACTACTGAATGCAGACCTGATAACGGGAGCTGGGGGGCTTGCAAAACAACTATGGGGTGTCTTGCTTTGCCGTGTACCGGGATACCATAGACGACGTTATGGTCCTAATTTACCGCTTCATGCATTTCTCCTTAGCTTTATTTGCTTGAATTCTATTGGCACAACGGTATCAGCATCGTAAAAGTTCATATGCTAGTGTTCAGCGTCGCGCCGCTACATGTTTGTTTTCTCTTTCGAGACAAAGCGATGCATGACTATGTAACGATGGGTTCAAGTTAGATCGCCAGAAAGTCTGCGATCGCAGCGACTGCCACAGCCGAAGTGGCGGCCGCAGTCGCCGTCGTTGTTCCATCTGAAAAATTGAATAACAATTCTTCCATTAGCCAGCCTGCCTATTTGTATACCGTGCTGGCATACGTTCGACGTCCAAGGTTGAGCGAATTTTTGAACCGGAGAAAATTACCCCACGCGGTGTTAATCATCACCATCAACAGTAGCAGCTCCGGCGAATCGTCCTAATATCCATCATAAACGTCTTCAGGAACACCGTCATGGTCTTCGACAGCTATAATGTAAGATCGAGCTATATGAATGCGGATAGCAACGCATAATAAATCGTCTGGACTTGTACTGAGCCGAAGAAGAAGTATGAAGTGTCACTCTACAACGGTACTACCAATTACTTCACTGCTGTCGATATCTATGAAAGCTTGTTGGCGATAGCACAATGACCGAACGATACATCGACAACATCTCAAAGGCTTTCAATGTTCGACACGAATAACAAGGCCGCACCGTAACGATGTTAAAGAAAAACAATTAACGACTTATCGATGAGCTGACTAGTAGCAGTCGACAGCAAACCAATTTATTAGTTTATCCATATTTACTAATACGGTAATTAAAGAGATAGGACACGCTGGTGAGAGATGAAAAAATGTCTTATTATTAGTAGTTGCTTTATTTATATTAGTGGTACCACGACGGTATCACTGTTGTTTTTCTTAACTAGATAGCAGACGCCACAGACTGATAACGCCACCGCTACTGCTGTCGTTGCAGTCATTGACTGATTTCGCTCATGGCGACGAGGCGTCAACCTACCATCGTTGTTATTGTTTATATCGTGCATGTTAGTCGTATTCGAGCAGCTTTGTCGTGAGTTACTAGTATTGCAGTATAACAAACTTGTCGCGATAATTTCATCGGGGTAGCGCAGCATCTCTTGTTTTCGTCCACTTTGGTTAGCTGTTTTCTCGCTTCATCTCTTTGCATTGGCAGATTTGAGCCTGAATTGAAGTCAAGCGACTGGGACTACAGCGACGACGTCAATAAGGCGACAATAACATTGGTCCGATAATTTATGCTAGTGACACATTCTTTGACTTACGGGCTTCGCATCTCCCCGTCGTACCGAATCATCGCTAAGCCGTCTTTATCTATGTTGGCTACATCTCGCAGCATCGTGCGGTCGGATCGGGTTAGGTCGTACTGACGGCAACAACAGCAGTATCGTCTTCATCTGATAGCCACGTCACCAGCGTCCAACGCCTAACGGATCATCGACATGTTTGGGTTACATTAGCGACAGCCATTGGCGGCGGGTAGGCGACCAGCCTGACGGCCTTCAATTTGAATTACAAAAAGAAATACGTTCTTTATAGGCACCAAGCAACAAAGTCAGTTGTTATAATCGCAATGACGATATGTAAAGGACCGGGTCGTAAGACCAGTAATGAGAATTCTTGGATGGATTTTATTCAACCAGTCGAAAAACCCATGACTCACAACAACCGTTGGATGACACGTCCACTTCCAGTTAGAACCATATACCTCAAAGGACATACAAGCACGGAGAGTCATACATAGACAAACACATTAAAAGCAGTCCTTCAGGCTCTTAGCAGTAAAAGTTTGAGATAAGATTCACCGCAGATACAATTGGGATGGTAATGTTATGATGAATAGGTTCAGATTACGCCGAAAGTATTGCAAGCATCGAACGGTCGTTTGGCCTTTGGGCCGCTTTTGTCAAAGATGAGGGCAACGTTCTTTCAATTTCGGCTGGCATCATTCTTGCAGCAACTATCTTAAATAGGACAGAAAGAGAATCCCCGTATAGTGTTTGCTGCAACTAGAGATGCGGGTTCGCAATTGCTAGATGAAAAGCCTAGGCGTCTTTGTCGACGTAATAAGTAGAGCTGACATGGGCAATAAGGTGGCCTGTACTAATTGCCTGTCAATCAATATAATTATTCTGACTACAAGTATTATATATTCAGCAGCTGGAAAAACTGATCGTTGGAAAGACTGACGTCCTCTACCGGTAGCTGGAAGGCTAGTTGTCATTCAACACTTGGGGAATTCTTTGCCCTTTACATCCGTAGTTGAAGTTTTTCATAGCCTTTCACGGTCATGCACCGGCGACTTCTAAAAACCCCCTTTCTAGTATGATGGAACGAAAATTTTGTAGATGTGATATGGTTGCTAAGATCGTCTGTTCTATCTTAAAAGTTCTAGCTATAACGTTATCATCTATTATTTTGGTACATATGTATGCTTCTCTTATTTATGCTAATTACTTTTTCTTTTTATGTAATTCCCTTTTACAGACACGCCGATATTCGGTTAATCCGGGGCGCCGATGGACAAACCTGTCCTCTCATTTACAACAATTTACATCAAGCGGCTCCTGATCAACGAATGCTTCGCGGACCCTCTAAAATCCCTTCCCGACATGAAATGCCCCCTCCTACTCCTGCTAGTGCTCGAGAGGGACTTGCTAATCGCGAGGTTCCACGAATTATGCCCCTGCCCTCGCGAAGGCCGCCACCCCCCCAGCCTCAACCGTCACGGCCGCCCCCCCCTCCGGTCGTTCAATCTCACGAACCTCAGCAACAACACCGCTTTATTGTTGAGGCCCAGCGTCAGCAGCAGCAGCAGCAGCAGCAGCAGCAGCAGCAACAGCAGGAAAACAAAAACCTTCATCTACTCGCGGCTGCTGATATCGATCAAATGGCGACGGTATCAGCTGTACCAATAATGCCTCCTGCACCAACAGGCCGTACTATCTTGGTGACGCGAAGTCCAAAAATGCAACACGTGATGTCCAGCAGTCCGCAAATTTTACCCACGTGCCCACCTCGTGTGCAAGAAAAATTTGTGAGCTTCGATGACAGCGTTCGTAGCTACTCCCCCGATAGCTGTGCGACGAGCAGTCCATCAGAGACGCCGCGATCGACGCCTGACTCGAACTCGCTAACTAGAAGCTTGTCGCATGGCGCCCGGTCGTATCCGGATGACAGTTTTTCGTCGTTACAGTCAAGCGATTCGGATAAGGCGAAGGCAAGTAGGCGTCTTTGGTCATTCAGTTTGCCACGCTTCAAGAAGAACAGTTCCAAATCTCTGACGGACTCGCCGGCAGTACCGGGCGCGGATCTAGATGATCGCGGCCAGACGCTGCCGCGGGTGCAATCGACTGTTGAAGCCACCGATGAGCGCACCTTGCCAGGTATCCTCAAGAAGTCGGCTTCGTTAACGAGTATAAATGAACTTGACCAGGGCCGAGTGCCGAAACTATCCAAGTCTAGTGCGAGTCAAAACGACCTTCAGCATGCGATGGTCACCTCTCCTCAAAACTATCGCGACCCTCAGACTAACGAGGAGTATCAGAGGCAAATCGTATTTCACACTGAGTTCGAGAAACATTACGTGATGCCACCTAGAGCGTTGCGCAAATACATCAAAACGAATTTCCGCCGTTTAAATCTGCACCCTGCCACGCCAAAGAACAGCGACGTTGTCGGCAATTCGCAAACGGTTATTGTTGAAACGGTTGTAACGGCAGCGTCGGAGACCGATCCGAAACCCGATATGAAGACGCCGGTTGAACGCGACTATGAGTCGGGCATTTCCTCGGGAAGCTCTGCTACGGACAATGAATCTCATTCGAGTTTCGGCAACTCGGAGAATACCGCAAGCCCTAAAAGCGCTTCACCTGAGGTCGCCGATCCGGCAGACGCGCCTCAGGTTGTCGCGATCAAGTACAAACCACCTCAACCAGCTGGTCCGTCCGAACCGCCGACGGTACCAGCTGAGCCCTTACCGGCACCTCGCAATCGGGATCGCTACCCCGAGCCAGAATACATCAATGGCATCCAATACATTAAGGAGCCTCACCCCGTCGTACAAGAGTGCTGCGCAAGCGTCAGTGGCGGCAGCTGCTCTGGAGAAGCTGAAAAACGACGACAACGTAGAAGAAGCTGTGGTTCGGTTAGCAGCTCAAAGTCAGGACGAACAGGTCGGCGGAAGATACCCGGTGAGTACAGAGCTGTGAAGATGTTTTTACTCGAAGAGTGCGTGTTTATCTGGGCCGACGCAAACCTGCCTCTGCCAGCATACATTCATTTGATAACCAATACGCAAAAACGATACACAGAGCGAAGGCTCATACTAGACGACGCTGCGGAACATGGTCTTTTTACGTTTTGTATATATATATATGAGAGCTACTGACATAGTTGTCAGTGGCTGAGTTAGACCCCTCAGTCATAATTTACGGCGAGATTGAGCGTTTCGTAGATTGTTTGTTGATCATAGACCGATAGAATGAACTATAATAATTTACCTTTTTGTATTAGATTAATATTACGCCCTCGAAGAAACATTTTTACTCAGTCTAAATGAAATGATATTCATAAGCATATAACATATGTACATCACGTAATACACAGTACGGGAAATAGAACAGTGATTACGTGAAAGGACTGTAATTATACGTTGACGTCAATATTTACAATAATATTAGCTAAACGCTGGTTTTGGTGTGGGAGACGACGCCGCCGCACTAATTGCTGTTGTATTCTTTAACCATATGCTTACGCAAACGCGATCGTGTTCTTTTTTATTTTTCTCTTAAATCATCTAGTAGTTATCTAATAATTATCAATAGATTACTTATCTAAGATAAAGCCGATTGTTTTCAAAATTTGGGCATACCGCCTATGATTTGGGATGTGGTTAATAAATATCGTCAAGCCGCTTGCCAGTTGATCGAACGAAGATTGCACCGAACGCGATTCTATTCGAATCGATCAAAGCGCTGCCTGTACGACGGGGTATTTAGTTACTGGATATTAGCATTAGTATATATTAGAGTACGTTATTGTATCCATAAACGATCCAACCTTGTGGGAGTAGCTCAAATCCGTCGCTGCAAGCTGGTCCCTTGGCAAGCAGTCGAGACTGTGACAGTCGCTAATTATTACCTGTGTGTATATCGACTATAAACTTAAATAAGTTATTTCGTAGTTATGATTACTATCTGTTACGGTTCGTGTTATGATTAACATACGAGTATTTGTTATCTACAAATATTTATCACTGTTTGTATTGCATTTAAAAGATCTGGTGGTGAACGTGTGCAGGATAGAACGAAATGATTAATGAAACAGGATTCAATTGATGATTGACTAAGTCGAACAATTTTGGCGTACGGCTACACTGATAAGCGAACAGAAGAATACCGACCGTACTTTTTGTTAGCGTGGGTCGTCCAATTAGAAACAAGTTACCACGGACTGCAAGTGGAAACGACCGATAAAAATGCAATTGCAGTTTAATTTGTAGAAAATCAATGTGTAAACACAATGCACTTATGCTTTCGCCTGTTATGTATAATCTACGCGCATAGAGCAGCATTATAAACTGTGCGTACTGACAGCTTGAAAGCGTCGCGTACACTACCGTTACGTGAAGAACATTGGTTAGTGGTGAACTACTGCACTAAAATTAGCCGAGACAACTCTATTATATCTGGGATCTGATGAAATCCCGTGCAAAGAAAGACAAATCGCGCCATATCTTAAGATACCAGCGTTACTGTCGTTACACGTTATGATCAAAATTTCATTAGGGGACGGTGTAGATCGTCAATGTGTCAAACGTTTACCATAGTTCCGCCTTAACTGTGGCAACCAGACTGATTTAGAAGGTTTGTAATGGCTGCCAAAACGATGGACATCACGGTGAGCTGTAGATATAATCTCTTCCGAACGGCTGTGTTCCTTGAAATTGGTTGGGCACATCACGCCAAAAGTCTACCTTAGCGGTCAAGATGAGGCGAACGTCAATGATCGATAGATGGAGTAATCAATCAATCAAAAAGCTAGAGACAATATCTCATTTGTTAACAAATCATTGAAAAGCCAAATAGAAAATAATGTTCAAATAGCTAACATGCTACAGCCTTTTACCGGACGGTTAGACAAGGCAAGAGGTGTACCGTTAGCCGTTACTAAAATTCTCGTCGAAAGCCTCAATACCTACCAGAAAAGACAGAGTAACCACCGATCGGGTCCAATGAGCGCCAGTTAATCCGGTAACGAATCATGTAATTAACTATAATGGTGTGCACGAAACATGGTAAGACATTCAAGCAGAAATTGAATTTGAAAAGCTTGTGGAAGAGATGGTATAAGGACGATCAATCCGAAAAAAATTAGATGGTTGACTAAATAAAGATAAACGAACGCTAATCACAATCGCTGCTTTGCCGACTAGAAATAGTAAATCTATTGTTGATAATTTAGGCTGTATATTTTAGTATTTATATAAATATAGCATTTGCTATAATGCATCAGTAATTAACGTTCAGATTTACTGTTATGCAATTCCATGTATGCTTTACTGGCCTATCGAAAAACTTTTTTAACTTTCATTTTATATGCGAATCCGAGAATCAAACCGACTGAGCTGGAGACGCAGAAAATCTTTAAAAAATCAGTAATAACAACATCATATGAATTTACGTTATTTGAAGCCAACAACTCGTACTGATGACGTGCGTTTGAATGTCTCTAAGTTTGTAATTACAATTAAGCTTTATCTTGTTTTTAAGTTAAGTTCTATCGATAGGTCGTACTGTAAATACGTTGGCGGTTAACAATTTACGTACTACCACGATAGATGCTCGGTTGGGTGTTATTTGCTAGTTATTGTTTCAATCGTAATTATTGCTTGTAGAATTTGTTTCTATAGTTCGTTGATAATAATACGGTACTAATATATTCAAGCTAAATACTCGATTTTCCCACACGCGATTCCCTGCCTCTCAGTACTGCACTAAATATATCCTATTAAACGTATACATGAGGAGGGTTTAGTGCCCCATGTCTTGGGTCCGTCAGGTGCAAAGGTAAAATACCCGTTTATAATGTAGTAGAATTTGTTCACGAACGTCGGACGTAACCAACAAATGGGAGTTCTGCTACAGGGATCGTCGTTAAACGATGAAGATCATCACGTTTGACAATGTGACACAAATGCCTGCTACCCATCAACAATTCTAGTAGCTTTCTAATTAAGTACTAATTATTGTTACCCCTTGCTAAGGGGTATAGTGAACTTTCATCGTGGACCTAATAATGCCACGGGCGTTATTGACGATGAAGGAAAATGGCAATGGCGGTATCATACGGCGCTGTTGGTAACTAGCGTTGCGACTTTCGGTTATCGTCGGATAAGACAGCGCGTAACTGCCGAATGCCCTGCTACCGTCATGCCCTGTGCAAGATAATCGTACGACGTTTCCTTCTGGCTTCATCCAGACTTTTGTAACGCAATCTATGGGCTTCTGTGTTGGCCACTTTTCTATAGTAGCTAAAGCGTGAAGTGTTCGCTCTATTTTTTTTTTGCTGCTTCCATATCCAGTAGCGATCCTGACGATGTGATTTGTTTTGTTATGTGTATATTTACCTTTTTTTTTTTCAAGGAACAATCAACAGTCGTGGGCGATAACATCACAAACGGGATACCTTCAGTTTGCGCGTTTATTATTTGTTTGGTTCGTTCATCGTTGGTCTTCTTCAGTTGCCGACCTTGTCATACTGACACTTGGTAGTTGCTGCGAGAGTTAGTTCTGCCGTACAAAAATGGTCAGTCAGCAGCTTGACCATGGTCTGACTAAAATTACTCGTCGCCCGAACAAAAACGGTGGTTGTTTGGTTACTTTTTTTCTGTCTAAACTATTTTGTCTTTCATTTGATATCTTCTTCATAGTCATCACCGTTAAGTTATTTACCTACCTTATTACAATTCTAACTATTCTGTTTTGGCAAGCCGTTTTTGGTTTTCCTCCTGTATCACGTTGCAGGTGAGAGCCACAAATCAATAAGGAAAAAGAAGGCCAGGTCTTTTTATACTTCCCGCTGTGATTAATTCATTGAGAACCAATGAACCCTTTCTTTTTTGAACGTCTTGCAATTGTCCGCTGTTCCTACTATCCCCATCTGTGAGGAGGAGCTGATAGCAAGACGAAAAACCGCTTGTCATTAGATAGACATGCGAATTTTATCGTTTGTCCCTTGCGTTTATATAGCTGCGTGTGTGGTTTGAACAAATTGACTAAACTATCGTTACCCATAGCCACCATTGATGATAGACGTGAACTCCGTTAGCGACACCGTTCGTTGGCCAAACCCAGCTGCCGTCTTCGATTGACCGTTAAACACGTGTGCAGGCAGGGCAAGTAAGCCTTTGCTCATATGCTGATAACCTGCTTTTGCTGTAAGCGATTAGGCGAGAATGTTATGAAACCGATCGACTTTGGTCCAACTAATTTGGCTAGGGTTTTCGTTCGGCGAGAAACGAGAACGTGGCCTGACGCCACCCGACCCACACACACTGAAAATCCATTTTAGCTTAGCCCAGTCAGCCAGTCAGTCAAAGAATACAAGTTGAGCAAAAGTTCGACGAAGTTTACAACGACCCACGAACCGCCGCTGGGTTCGTTGTCTCCGGCATTAATCCATACAGAAGGGCTTTCCCATAGCAATACCAACACAAATGGATCGACACGCCATAATGGAGTCGATCATAACGACAATTCCGGCGGTTCAGACAACTGGATACCGAAATGGCCACGAAGTTGAGACCAGTTCTAGTGAATGAAAAAACGAAAAAATTCTGTGGTGCCGGCGTCATTGGTCTCCACAACAACAACATCGACGAAAATGATGATAATAATGATCGGGATATTGATGAACCGCTGCTTTTTATGCAGTGCCCACGGCTGACTGTCGCGTCGTCGACGGTTTTTAGAGCGAAACGTTTGTTATCCAAGTCGAGAAAACGTTTGCCGTGGTCATTAAATATGCTAACTGCATCTCTCTTACGTTACCCGTCACTTAAGCACGGGGAGTACTGTCATCATCGAGCGTTTCTTTGAAATAAGTTTGCGCGATGCAACGACATGCCATGTTGCAACACATAGAATAACAGGTGTCGACTAGAAAAAGTGACAGCTATACGACAGCGGCGGCAAAGTCGAAAACGCAGGCTAAAATAAGAAAATAGTGGAAAAGTAGTGAAAAATTAGCGAAAAATTATAGAAATCACTGGCTTCCATATAATTTCACTGCATGCAATTATAGCTCGCAGCAAATGCGATACTAACGCTAACAATGGTTGAAAGTTCGGCCAAGAATATCCGTGATTGTAGCAATAAATAGAAAGTTACAATGGCCGACAAAGTGTCCTGTTGCCGTTGCTTGAGGCCGCCATGCACCATAATGCCGGCAAAATAATATTGAAAATGACGGGTTGATTAAGTTGTCACGGTTAAAGGCAGCCGTTGACGCTGAAGGGGCAGAACATACACACGTATACACGAACACACGAGCGGAATCAAAAACTGGCTAACTAAAAATCGACGGGTTGAAAGCTTTTGCGGGAAAATTGGAAAAGACAGTGTGTGTGTGTGTGTGT